>NC_057939.1:30654626-30696195 GCF_018555375.3 Anguilla rostrata | reverse complement strand
TGGTATCAGTGGTATTATTGGCTTCATGTAGATTGTGGGATTTAGGACCTAGCCTATATTTTGAATCTGGAGATTACTGGTGATAGCTGCAAGATCTGTTCTTTTGTGGTTTTCTTTGGCGTGCTTACATGTTGTTTCATTTGTTCTGGGACAATCTCTTTCTGTGTTTTTATTTACATTACATGGTGAAACATTTTTTCCTGTGACATCTACAGGATTACTCTGCAACTGTCTCTTCCTTGTAACTTTCATCTTTATTGCACTGGCTTCAATTGGAGTGGCCTCTTTCTCTTTTTGACATGGTAGAGCTTGTTGTTCAACATGGTTTAGGCCTACATTGACC
Organism: Anguilla rostrata; assembly: GCF_018555375.3. Taxonomy (NCBI): domain Eukaryota; kingdom Metazoa; phylum Chordata; class Actinopteri; order Anguilliformes; family Anguillidae; genus Anguilla; species Anguilla rostrata. Next base: position 30,695,852 of record NC_057939.1, on the reverse strand, counting down.
TCAGTTTGCTTATGATTTTGCAGTTTTTGACATTTGGCAGATTGCCATAGAGGTTTTTGGTCTGCGTGTTTCACAATTACTTCTTGATGCAAAGATTGGAAGTTGTAATGTAGCCTAATTGACATCGTTTTGACCTGCGCAAATGTACCAGCAGCGTTTGAAATGGCTTTTGACAGCTGTTGCATACATCTGGCAAAGTTATGGCTACGGTATCGCTGGTATTATTGCCTTCATCTAAATTGTGGGATTTTGGAGCATAATTTTGAATCTGGACATTACTGGTTGTAGCTGCAAGCTTTGTTCTTTTCTGGTCTTCTGTGGCCTGTGTACATATGGTTTTATTTGTTGTGGGAGAATCTGTTTCTGTGTTGTGTAAATCATTTCCAATGAGCTGAAACATTTGTGCTAAAGACCTAGGAGTCGTATACGTGCCAGTCTTGTATGCATCCACCAAAACAATTGTTTTGTTAACATCAACATTAGAAACAGGAATGAGGCTTTCAAAATGATGGCCATTGTATGCCAACACCAATGGAACATCAGTATCTCTTGGATTTGCTGGATCTATTGCATCTGCAGATATTACATATATTGGACTATGAGGTTGAGCAGTTGTTGTTTTCAAAGGTATCTTTCTTAGTAGTATGAGCACAACTAAGGATAGCCATATCACCAAAATAGTCAAGGTCATATTGGTTAGTTGTTTGCAAAGTTTGCCATGCTTCTCTCCACTGCTGTTCTGTATATATGTTTGGATAGTATGGAGATGCCTTAATTTTCTGTTCACCTACATTATTCCAGACCTTTCTATAGTGCTCAGGCCTTTCTGGCAAATGTTCTGCAAAACACTGTCTTGCATTTATGTTATCAATAATGGATTCATACAAGCAATTACCATTGGCCTTGTTTGGATTGCCACTTCTAAGTTGGATACCATGCTGCTCTGCTATGTTAATTGCCGTCTCAAATATTGAGTTGCCTTCACCTATACCTCCTCTTATGTGGTTCTTGGCCTTTTTTATGGCAAGTACTGCAGCTGGTCTGCTGTTTATTTCTTTTTGTTTGTTTTCAATATCAGCATGAGCAACTGTCTGTAAGCACACTGTCTTGTTATGGTCTGAATCTCCCCCACTTGTGTAATGCACAGAAGGCATCCCCCCTTTGTTGTCCAGTGTATTTGGTGTCTTACTTGGCAATGATTTCACCCCATTTGGCTTACAAGTTATTGGCAATGTGTTGTCATCACACAGTTCTGCAATACTAAACTTATTTGGACATTCAAAAGTGCGCTGGAAGGGAACACAGAAATTACTTACCATCACCCAGCTATATACCCCATTTATGTGTTGTGTATCCTGAAGCCCTTTGCCTACTTCTGAAGGCATGTGACCCCCTTCCCCCTGACCAACAACACTTCCTTCACCCCTAGCAAACAACTGTTTCTGTACTATTTGACTAGCCAACTCCTGTTTCAGTCCTCTCTCAGTAGGCAACTCCTGCTTCTGTTCTGTCTGTGTAACACTGGTGTGTATGTTTCCCATCTTTCTCCTCCTTACTACCTTATCCCTAACATCTTCCTGTTCTACAACTTCTTTGACCCTGTCAACTACTACCAAAGGCCTACGACTCACATGACCTGAACCAGCACCACTTAGCTTTTTGATGTGCAAGGATTTCTTCTCAGCCACAGACTGGGGTGCTGGGTGATGGACAGGCTTGGCATTCTGGCGGTAGGCCGAAGTATGTGTCAAAGATGCGTTCCATCCTACCCCCGCTGAGAATTCGCTGTAAACACAAGTTGATGTTAGGAGTTAATTACGTTGAATACTTACAGAATACTTTTTAGAAAACGTAATTGAACAGTTGTACAAAGTGTATACATCAGCACAAACTTGCATACTTGCTGTATGTCAACAAACAGTCCTTTGGCAGCATGCTGATGTATACAATGACGCCGGTCCCGAACCTGCATCCTCACATCTAGAAACAAGCACAAACAACATGACTTAAATGAAATATGGGTCTCCAACGTAACACATTGGGACGCAGACACATTGGCATGCAAGAATTACCTGGAACAGTAGGCAGCAGGTGTGTCCATTGGTCATGGTCGACATACTTCATTTTAACAGTTGCACAAAAGAACATACAGATGTATGGGTTTAGAAAAACCAAAAAAAAAAGAAAAAAGCAGAGACAGAACATTGTTCAAATATTGGACACCACTAACAATGGACAATTTTATGTAACACACAGAGCAGTTATTACCTGGAAAGGGCCGATAGGATGTTGCTGAACGCTGAGATGGATCAACACACTGTGGGGCTGTGATGAAGTACCATGCTCCTTCTTATTTTTGTGGAAGCATCGTTTGAGTGTAGGATGCACTCTAAGTGGCACAGGATTGACATGGATGTGCAGGATGCTGTGTGAAGTGTTCCAAATGAAGTCCGCAAGGAGAGGCATACCTTTGTCATCACTTAGGTGTACCAAATCCTGACACCACAGATGCCTTAAACAAAAAGTAATGACAATAATAATGAAGTCCCAGAGAAACATGCATAAGAATGTACTATGTACTCCAAGAACAGTGATGTTGTAACCACAACTTCTTGGAACATACCTTTTGGATGGCTGGAAAACATCATTGTATGTTGTAAGTGATGTTGTAACCACAACTTCTTGGAACATACCTTTTGGATGGCTGGAAAACATCATTTGTTGAGAAGTACCGCACTCCCATCTTTGCTGCAACTCGGTGATATTCCCACAAACACCTACAAATAACAAATTGCTATTAGCATTAAAACAAAACCTACTTAATTTCTGTGACTATTACTAGTCCCTTTGTGAACACATAACATTTCACTGAAGGACATTATTACCTTTGTCTGAGTGTGTTTATGATTTCACACATACCTTGTTTGGCCAGTGTTGCAATGCAACACTGAGGAGAGTTCCAAAGGCCCTGGCAGCCTCCTCAATAGTGCGACTTGAGGTCATGTTGTTCCCCGGAGCAAGCAGGCACACTGCATCCGGAGTACGTGGAGTATCACCAAGATGGGATATCTCCAAACGCAACGCTGTTGCATCTCCTCCAGGTGTGGCCATAAAACCAAAGGACAGCCGACCCTCTGGCATGTTCACAACTCCATCAGCAAAAGATCTGAGATGTGAATCGCAAACAACAAACACAAACTACATAAAGAAAACACAAATCAAACATGTTACTACATAAGGGAAAAGACAAATCAAACATGTTAATAAATACGCTAATGAATGTTGTTACAACGCCAATTGATGTAACAACCTTGCATGTATCCAATTATATCGTATGACATGCTATACAGTACATAACATAGTATTAGATGCTATAGACTACATAAGGCACTTTTGCATACATCACCTCTTTCTCATTGGCGTGACAACACGTGTGTCAGGAAACACAGTCTTGTGCTGATGCCCAGTGATGTCTGACACAGGCCATTGGCGGACTTTATGACGTGAGCCACACCCTGCCATGACTTAACAGGAAGAACTATATTAACTTGATGCCACATAAGAAAACATAGCATTACTGCTGCTACTTGTTGTTTGCACCTCAAAGTCATTCACACATGGTACAATGTTACATGTTCACACTGTGATGATGTGTTTGCCATGAACATGAATGCCACTTAGTCCTTCCATTCATCTCATAATGTGCATTACAGCTTTTTTAAAAATAAAGAGCAAACAACAACTTTCACCACTTAGCGCACATGCCAAATCTGGCGAATCTTTGGCCATTTAGGGGGTACCCTATTTAAAGCTTTGTAACCCCAGATGTGGACACCACAGACACTTGAAAAATGGCTTAAATGAAGGAAGACATTTGTACCATTTACAATACTAGCTTAGATGACTTTATATTCATAATTTTGAACGAAATGTAGTGCCACAAATACAACTGTCTAGGCAAAAAATCTAAAATGAGTTTGCAGTTTTTTAGTCCGCAAAGAAATACTGGGAGATTGCATATATGCAGCAGGTTAAAGTATAGTAAAAACTTCTTGAGGTACAAGTTCATAAAATGTAAGGGGATATGTAGAATTACTACAGGGTTGGGTCCGTTTCCGGTTTTGCCCACCCGGTCCGATGTATGAGCTTAAACCAGTTTGATTTCATGCAAACCGACTGAACCGGCATTTGTCATTATGAGACGTTCTGGCAAATGAAAAAGTAGACTACATGAGCAACCTGTGCCGATGGCGCTAAATCCAACTTGTATTGCATTAGTAATAAGCAATATGACAACGTGATTAACGTAATATTATGTTTGTTTATAAATGGAGTCACTAGTGCAGGGGTGGCCAACCGAGCTCCTGGAGAGCCGCAGGGTCTGCTGGCTTTTGTTTTTACTCGGCACTTAATTGATCAATTAAAGCAGTTGATTACACAGTTAACTCACATCACCTGGTTTATTTTGTCTAAGTGGTTGTTGTATTTAAAGTGAAAACAAAAACCCGCAGACCCTGCGGCTCCCCAGGACCGGGGTTGGCCACTCCTGCACTAGTGTCTGAGTGCAAAAAAAACATTGACAGGCTGTGCGCAATTTAGTGCCGAGGCCAGCAACAAGGAGATCAAGTTTCATTATACAACGGCTTGGCTGAACACTCGATTCTGATTGGTCCACGGGTTATTATTTCTCAGTAAAGGGACACCTCGGCCTTTTAACAGAAAATCAATGCACTACAAAATCCAGCATTCTAAATGTTTAAACAGCAACATTATTCTTTCGCTTTTTAATTGTTGTTACATCCCCTCAATGTCCAATTTCACAACTGATGGCAACGTTGAATCACATTTGTAGTTACTGTTGCTAGCTTTACAAATCGGAATCGTCAATTATTTGGACAGCAGAATAGGCGTACCGCATTTAACTCATGGATACAGACGCATTTTCATGCGTACGTTTGTGAACGATTGCGTTTATAGTAACCGCTGTTTTGAATACAATTCAATAGTTAGCTAGCTAGCCGGGATAACAAGCATGCCGTGAGACCATTCTGACCTAAAACCAAGAATTTTTATATTGGCTATGTGACGCCGAACCTATCATAAAGCTAGCTGGCATTCAAAACCCATTTCAGAGGGTCTTAGAAAAACGTTATGGTAAATGGACTGGTAAATGGACTGCATTTATATAGCGCTTTTATCCAAAGCGCTTTACAATTGATGCCTCTCATTCGCCAGAGCAGTTAGGGGTTAGGTGTCTTGCTCAAGGATACTTCGACACGCCCAGGGGGCGGGGTTTGAACCGGCAACCCTCCGACTGCCAGACAATCGGTCTTACCTCCTGAGCTATGTCTACACTGTGCGACCACACCATTTAAAAAAGCAAGACAGTGCTAGGGAGATTAATTTGATTGATGTATGGTTTCATGCAGTTTTACTAAATAATGTAATGACAAAAATGACCAAAATTTGTGCTAATTGTATGGTATAAAACGAGAAGGAACTATTTTTTCTTGATAGAATCATTGTTTTCATAGAATTAACGACCAGAGGTTTTTGGTTAACAACGGTGGAAACAGAAACCAACCAGAGCTTTTGCATAACAACGGTCCAAATAGAAATACCAACTAGAGTTTTGCTTGACAATGGTAAAGCCGCTACACTCTCATTCATGTGCTCTCATTATGTTCCACTCGGGAGCGGCTGAGTCACGTGCGGCGCCTAGTGGTAGAATTCGGTATTACCGGTCCGATCCGGTATTTGGCTTAATATCAAAGTGGTTTGAAAATTTTGACATTTTACATTTTTCCAACCCTAATTACTACACATCTAAGATGCAAAAACTAAGCAGTGTACCCAGCGTCTCCAAATCTACCCAAAATGTCTGAATTATGCATTGCTGTAGCCTAAATCACAACAAATTCCCAGATTTCACTACAAATCAACTTTACTGAAGGAACTCACTGTGCATCATTTTAAGTGGTAATTACAAGCTTTCTGTCGGTACAGTGGTCTAAAATAGCTAGGGGTCCAGAAACAAATCCAAAATCTGTCCAAAAAGGAATATAATGCCTTTAGTCCATTGTAAAGCATATACACGAGCCCCTTATGAAGGTTTAAGATGAAACATTGATATCAGATTTAAACATAATGCACAAATATTGTCACACAATGCTGCACAGTACCTAAATGTGTAATAATTAACTATTGTATGTATTTCTATACTCTGTACTCTTGTATGTTTTTTTGTATGGGGATGGGACGATATGAAAACAATTTTTAACCGTCGACCACGTTTTGGCAATGTTCCAGCACTCTCCTCATCGCCGTTGTATGCGTCACAAAAACGATTAGACTACTAACTAACGCTTACATTACAGTGTGAAATATCCACATTATGTAATACCACTAACCTACTTAAACACACTCAATTTCAATTAAAGCCGCAAGCGGCGTTGGGAGGGGTCCAAGCATTGGCACCATCGCGCCCCCTATGGAGCGATTTGAAAATGGCTTTGTCCTCATGATCATATGCCTTCACCCAACATATCTACTGAATATCATGATGATCGTATAAAATATTGATGACTTATGGCCAATTTTGTGCTAAGAGATGCTGTCAGATGACTTAGTTACGTCGCCATGGATATGTCCTGGCCGCTTCCCGTAAAGGCCTTTACTATGTCGTAACACTTAGATGGCATGTCGTAACACTTAGATGGTCCGGCGTGTATGCAGTGTTTCTGGGCCGCAACTAAAAAAGGCGTTAGACTATTGTTGTCACAATACCAAATTTTGACTTTGATCCCGATACCAGGTTTAGTATCACGATACTCGATACTGAAGCAATACTGATTCAATACTCAGTACCTAACTGATACTGAAATTACCTTAATAGATCAGAAACGTAATGTGCACAAAGGTTGACCTCATTTTCAAATTCACGGTTTATTAAAAACCTGGTTTATTAACAACCTTTAAGTTGCAGCCTGTTCAACATATTAATAAGCATAGGCCTATAGTGTTACAACACTAAACAATAGAGAAATATATTAAATATATTTCTAAAATTAAACAGTTGTAAACTAAATAATCTTTAAACAGGTCTTTCACCTTTAAATAGATTTAAAAACAGCATATTTTAATAACAGCACAGCATCTATCTATAATTAAATATTTACAGATTAGAACACCTATTGCTACTGAAGTCAACTGAAAAAGTGCTGAAGTATCGGAATACCGTGCAACACTACGTCAGACACATATTCCAATCCATTGCTCAGCTTAGCAGAGAATGCACTTTTCAGAGTGCCCCAGAGACAGATAGAATAATGAAACATAAATACACATTTCAAATAATAAATACGACATTGAGAAAAAACGAAACAAAAGACGAAATGTCAACTCGCGCCATGCGTGCTGCGCGCAGAGCAGCCTACCGTTTTACTTATTTAGACATTGGCAGATGAGAAAACTTTCGGTTACGCTGACCTATAAAACGCTATTCCAAAAGCAAAATCAGACATGTAATACATCGTTAGAAAGCTTATACTCTCACCTACTGAATAAATTAATTGTCAATCAAGCTAAGTTGTACTAAAAAGGGCGACAAAGCCGTAAGCAACAGGTGTGGTATTATGCACAGCTATTTTTGAAGGTAGCCACAAATGCGCGTCTATTTCACAGACGGATTGTCCAAGACAATATATGCTCACTCAGTCGCAAAAGGGACAGCTCTACGCGTAGAACCAATGGTAAGATTGTATATTTATTTAATGTTTAGTACCAGATATTGACTGTAGAATGACATGGTATAATGTAAAAAAACTTTGTCTCGTTTATTTCGTTATTCAGTGAGCAGCGTTTTCGCTGCTGTATTGGCATATTTTAGGGCTAATGTTGGGTTTATCTTGTTGCTACGGAATATTACATTACATTACATTACAGGCATTTGGCAGACACGACGTATCCAGAGCGACGTACAACAAAGTGTATAATCATAATCAGGAAGAAGTGTGTCGAAAACCCTAGAGAGAAGTAGCCTACCGTTCCAAGTGTAGGGAACAACCGCATAGTTGAAATTGGACCCTGTAAGTTAAACTGATTAACACTAACACAAACAAGAACAGCAACAACGCAGTCTATGCAAAAATACAAGCAATAGTTAAGACGAGTGCATTAACTAAGTCACCTACGAAACAGCTACCTAGTTACAACCCTAAGCTTACAGTCAATTTAGAGATTAAATTGAGAATACGATATCTCTCAGCATAATGACGGATTTAAAGACTAAACAAACTCACCCGATATTGTCTTCAAATGGATCCATGCCAAATAAAAAGTAATGATTCATCCTCGCAAAGCTTTTACTAACAAACTTTTAGTAGCAAAAAACGAAATATCAACTCGCCATCCATGCTAACTGCTTCCTACGCTCAGAGTACCGTGTTATGTATTTAGACATTGGCAGAGTACAGCATGAATTGCTTCTTTTGTTTATATTAAATATTTGAAATTGCAGCGAGAAACTGCAGCTGTAGACACAAGATATTTTGTTATATTATGGTAGCAACGGAACGAAGCGGACTATACATGTATTGCCATCATTGTTTTATTATACCAGCGTGTTTTCGCGCGTGTGCACAGAAACTGAAAACCTACCAATAAAATGGTTTAGCTATTTCTCAGCATAATGACAGATTTAAAGACTAAACAAAGTCACCCAATACTGTCTTCAAATGGATACATGCCAAAGAAAAGTAATTATTCATCCTCTCAAAAAGCTTTTACTAACAAACCTTTAATAGCCTAGCATGCACTCTGGCTGGTGCTGTCTTCCATTGCTTCCCCGACGTTCAGACCCTCCCCTCACTGATAAAAACTAGACCCTACGGTGTCGGATTACTTGCGTCGCCATGGATGTCGCTTGCCGTAAAGAAGTTTACTAGATGTCGTAACACTTAGATTTGGAGCTCCAGCTCTTCCGCACCCCAACTAATAAAGAAGTCCAAATGGCGGGCAAACAATATGGCGGACATAGGTGCTCCAAATGGTAAATTGTAGAGCACATTCAGATGCATCGGTCGATGAAGTTTTGTGTTGATCTCACTTATGGTGTGGGAGTTATGGCCTTTTAAAGTATGACCCTTTGTTATAGCGCCACCATCTGGCCGACATAGGTGATTTGTAGTGCCTGAGTAGTGGGGGGCCAGAGGAATGCACCTACTAAATTTCGTTGGTCTAAGAATCACTCTCACTCTCACTCCAAGATGGCTGCCACTGCCTTTCCCTTGTTCAGAGTCTCTCTGCAATCCTTCAGAAATCACCAAAATATGGTGCCATCCATTTAAAATTAAATCATTGCTGATGGCACAGCAATGTTTTACTTCCATGTTTTGGAAATTGTGTCAATTTGGTGTTTTTTTTGATCAAGGACATTGTTAAGGGCCTGGGAGCACATGGTGATTGGCAACAGAGCAGTATTTCCTTAAGCTTACCCAGAATTTATTATTTTTTCTTCTTTTTTGTGACCTTCTTGAAAAAAAGATGGCGATTACAACCAAAAAGCTGGCAGAGGAATTAGAAGAGATTAAAAAATCCCTCAATTTTATGTCTGAGGAGATCAGCGGTGGTAAAACAGCAAGTTAACCTCATGGGTCTAATGGAGGAGGTCCATGAGCTGAGGGTTACAATCAACCAAAGGGACCAGAGGATCGAACTGCTGGAACAAAGGATTGACGACTTGGAGCAGTACTCCCGTGCGGATGACCTTATCATCACTGGGCTGGATACCAAACATCGCAGCTATGCCAGGGCTGCAGCCGGTGACCGACAAGGTGAGGACGCACCACTTGAGGAGCTGCACACTTTAGAGCAACAAGTGGTTCAATTCCTAAGCAGTAAGAACATTCAGCTAGAGAGACAGCACATTTCAGCCTGTAACATTCTCCCACGCAAGGATAAAAAAAACAAGCCAATGATTGTTGACCGGTTTGTAAATCGAAAGTATAAGGTTGAAGTGTTGAGACAGTCCAAAAAACTTAAGGATACTGGGGTGTATGTAAATGAGCACCTGACGAAGAAAAATGCTGAAATTGCTATGAATGGCCGTATCCTCAGAAAGCAAAACAAAATACAAGCAACATGGACAAGGAATGGAAAAGTGTTTATAAAGTTAAATGGACCACCAGAGCAAGCCAAGGTGGTTGTGGTACGGAATCTGAGAGATTTGGATCAATATAAGTGACAATGTTTATAGATGGGGTCGGGTTGCAACGGAAATATTTGCAAATTGTATTTCTAAACCACTTTTTTTCTTCATAAAATGACAGATGAAGATTTTCATTTTCTTATTGAAGAAACTGAGAGTAGTGATTTCTCTGAGAATGAAAATTCCTTTGTTAAGAATATATGTAACAAGAAAAAATGTGAGGAGTTAAATTTAAGTTTTCTAATTTGATTGAACATAAATCATTTAGTTTTGAAAATAACATTGATCCTGAGGCAAATTTTTATAATGATTACAAATCAAATTCTGAATATTATTCTGAGAATATGTTTAATAGTCTTAATTTGGAGGGTTTTTCAATCATACATTTTAATAGCAGAAGCCTCTATACGAATTTTGTTCAAATCAAAGATTATTTAAAATCATTAAAACATACATTTCAGGCCATTGCCATAAGTGAGACTTGGTTAACAAATGAAAAGGGTGCTGATTTTGTGTTAGAAGGGTATGACAATTTTAATGTAAACCGGATAAATAAAAGGGGTGGTGGGGTTGCCTTTTATGTACAGAAAGATTTTCAGTGTAAGGTAATTGACAGTACAATTGTTAATGATATCATGGAGAGTTTGACAATTGAAATTCATTCTACTAAATTTAAGAGTATAATTTTGAGTTGCATATATAGAACGCCTGGTTCTTGCATTGATCAATTTATGAATACCATAGCTGATATTTTTGGGAAAGTATGTCATAAGAAATCGCTTTTTGTTTGTGGTGACTTTAATATAGACTTGTTAAAATATAATGAACATAAACTAACAACAGACTTTTGTAATGTAATGTTTAGTTTTGGTCTCTGGCCCCTTATTGATAAACCTAGTAGGATAACTAAAGAAAGTGCCACACTTATTGATAACATTTTTACTAATGTTCATGACCAAGCAACAAGTGGTTTGTTTTTAAGTGATATCAGTGATCATCTTCCTATTTTTGTGATTTCACATAATTTAAAGTTTAAATGTTCAGTTGGTGTGAGTGAGCCTTCTTGTAAATTAGTAAGAATAAGGACACCAGAAAGAATTGAGGCCTTAAAGATGGACCTTATAAATTACAACTGGGATAAGGTGTATGTTGATGATCCTAATCAGGCCTATGATGCATTTTTGTTCACATTCATAGAGTTATATAACAAACATTGTCCTATTAGAAAGTGCTGGTTGAAGGATAAATATAAAGGAAAGCCATGGATGACAAAAAGTCTGCAAAGGGCATGCAAAAAGAAAATTTTACTTTATAAGAAATATTTACAATTGAGAACCAGTGAAAGTGAAGAAAAATATAAGTTGTATAAGAATAAACTGATTTCCATTATGAGATTACAGAAGAAGGAATACTACAATAAAATATTAGAGGAGAGTAAAAACAACATTCAAAGGACTTGGAAAGTAATTAATCATATTATTCGGAATAGATCTTATAAATCTGAATTTCCAAGTTATTTTTTAAATAGCTCTGATGCTACAGTGGACAATATAAAAAGCATTGTTGATGATTTCAATGACTATTTTGTGGGTGTTGGCACTACTTTGGCCAGCAAAATGGTTGTGCCTGATGATAAAAAAGATTTGTTTGATAATCTGATTAATGGTAATATCAGTTCTATGTTCCTTTATGGGGTAAATGAAACTGATATAACTGAAATTGTAAGAAAATTCAAAAACAAAACATCAACTGATATAAATTCCATTGACATGGTAATTATTAAAGAAGTAATTGATGTTATTGTAAGACCTCTGACCTATATATGTAATCTGTCTTTTCACAGAGGTGTTTTTCCTAATAATATGAAATCAGCAAAGGTAATACCAATATTTAAAAATGGAGATAAGCACTACATGCATAATTATAGACCGGTGTCCCTTCCTCCTCAATTTTCAAAAATATTAGAGAAATTATTTGTGAAACAATTGCATCTCTTCATTGGTAAATATGAATTATTGAGTGAACACTAGTATGGATTTAGGGAAAATAGAACTACTACATATGCAGTAATGGAGATGGTAGAAGAAATAACAAAGGCAGTTGAAAATGATGAGTGTTCTATTGGTATTTATATTGACCTACAGAAGGCTTTTGATACTATAGATCACAGCCAATTATTGAGAAAATTAGAGAAGTATGGAATAAGAGGTATAGCTTACTCTTGGCTGGAAAGCTACTTGGAAAATAGACAGCAATGTGTGCAAATCAATGAGACTGTGTCAGGATTTAGGAAGGTCACCTGTGGGGTACCCCAGGGGTCGGTGATTGGTCCAAAACTTTTCTTACTTTATATTAATGATGTTTGCAATGTTACTGAAAGGTTAATTTTTGCAGACGATACAAATCTATTTTGCTCTGGGAAAAATTTAAAGGAACTTTTGTATGCTATTGAAAGGGAGCTGGAAATTCTCAAAACTTGGTTTGATGTTAATAAATTGTCTCTCAATATTAAGAAAACTAAATTCATGGATTTTGGTAATCAAAAAGAAATTGATGGGGATATTGAATTAAAAATCTGTGATGTTGAAATTGAAAGAGTTTTTGAGACAAAATTCTTAGGGGTTGTGATTGATCATAAATTAACATGGAAACAACATATTGACTATATTAAAGGAAAGATTTCAAAGTCAATAGCAATCCTGTATAAATCTAGGAATATATTAAATTATAAGGCCTTGTATATAATTTATTGCTCACCTATACTTCCTTATATATCTTACTGTGTGGAATTGTGGGGGTCGACCTTTAAAACGACTATAAATTCAATAGTCATACTACAAAAACGAGCCATACGTATTATTAATAAGGCTGGTTACTATGATCACACTAATCCAATGTTTATAAAATCCCATGTTATGAAATTTAATGATTTGGTATATTATAAAATAATGCAAATCATGTTTAGAGCTAAAACAAAGTCACTCCCAGACTGTGTACAAAGGTTTTTTTCAATACAGGAGTGCAAATATGATTTGAGAGATGTTTGTAAGTTTACTGTACAAAAAGCTAAAAAAGGGATTAAAAGGAGATGTATTTCTGTTGTTGGGGTTAAATTATGGAATAATGCTAATATAAATGTAAGAATGTGTAATTCGCTTTTGGTTTTCAAAAGAATGGTTTATAAAGTTATTGATTTTTATTTTGTTATTATGTTTATTTTTGGAGGGTAGCTTAAATTGAAAAGAATGTAGGATAGGCATATATAAGCATTATGCTTCTGCCTGTGCCTTTTCAGTCACTACCTAATACATAGATTGTTGACTTGTTTATACTGCTGTTTATATTTATTGTATTGTGTGTGATGACTAAATAAAAAATACTACTACTACTACTACAACTTATGGTTGCTGAGCCTCAGACATTTTAGCGGAGAAAACTTCCACGCCCTAACTAAAAAGTGTAAATGGCGAGCAAACAATATGGCGGACATAGGTGGAGCCAATGGCAAAGTTGTAGACCACGTTCAGATGCATAGGTTGATTAAGTTTTGTGTTGATCTAATTTATGGTGTGGGAGTTATGGCCTTTTACGCATGACCTTTGTTATAGCGCCACCATCTGGCCGACATAGGTGATTTTTAGTGCCTGAGTAGTGGGGGGCCATAGGAACCCACCTGCCAAATTTGATTTCTCTAGGACTTATGGTTGCTGAGCCTCAGACACTTTTAGCGGAGAAAAATAAGAATAATAATCCTAACAAAAACAATAGGGTTCCACCAGCTTCGCTGCTTGGACCCCTAATAATAATAATAATCCTAACAAATACAGTAGGGTTCCACTAGCTTCGCTGCTTGGACCCCTAATAATAATCCGAACAGATACAATAGGGTTCCACCAGCTTCGCTGCTTGGACCCCTAATAATAATAATAATAATAATAATAATAATAATAATCCGAACAGATACAATAGGGTTCTGTAGCAGGTCGAGTGCTACCGCTCGTTCGAGAGAGGAGACAGACACGTTACTTCTTTCAGGACGCGACTGCGTCTTGTTTTTATTTGCGGCCGCCACGCGGCTTTCAGGTTACAATACACAATAACCGGGGGTTTGTTTCTCAATTCACTGCTGACCGCCCGTCAGCTCTCCTTCCTTCTCCCGTTCTCCCCCTTCTCTCTCTGTCGAGCAGGTTTTAAACGTCCAGGCTCACTGTCGAGGTAATCAGCACATTGTCAATCAATCACACAATTAACCCTCCGTGCTGATTAATAAACCCCAACAGCCGTGGCGCAGAGTTCCGAGAGCCGCCCCGCCCCCTCTCTCTCTGCAGCCAACGCAAAACCACGCCCACCCTACCACAGGTTCCACCAGCTTCACTGCTTGGACCCCTAATAATAATCCTAACAAATACAATAGGGTTCCACCAGCTTCGCTGCTTGGACCCCTAATAATTATCCTAACAGATACAATAGGGTTCCACCAGCTTCGCTGCTTGGACTCCTCATAATAATCCTAGCAAATACAACAGGGTTCCACCAGCTTTGCTGCTTGGACCCCTCATAATAATCCTAACAAATACAATAGGGTTCCACCAGCTTTGCTGCTTGGACCCCTAATAATAATCCTAACAAATACAATAGGGTTCCACCAGCTTCGCTGCTTGGACCCCTAATAATCCTAACAAATACAATAGGGTTCCACCAGCTTCGCTGCTTGGACCCAGAATAATCTTAACAGATACAATAGGGTTCCACCAGCGTCGCTGCTTGGACCCCGAATAATCTTAACAGATACAATAGGGTTCCACCAGCTTTGCTGCTTGGACCCCTAATGATAATCCTAACAGATACAATAGGGTTCCAGCAGCTTCGCTGCTTGGACCCCTAATAATCCTAACAAATACAATAGGGTTCCACCAGCTTCGCTGCTTGGACCCCTAATAATAATAATCCGAACAGATACAATAGGGTTCCACCAGCTTCGCTGCTTGGACCCCTAACTAGACAATTCCTGCAGAAATTGTGAAGTGTGGTTGCTGCCAATGCAAAGTCGACTTTATGCTGAACAGAGCGAACAGTTTCTGTAGAGCAGGCATGTCAAACATACGGCCCGCGAGCCGGACCCGGCCCGTTGGATGATTTAATCCGGCCCGGCATAAATTTCTGAGTATGTCAAAAAAAGAAGCGAGTCTCTAGCTCATTTCTATCAAAAGTTATGATTTTTTTAAATAAATACAAACCAAATGCTCCCTCCGGCCGCGGGAGGGCAGTAAATGTGTAAAAGAGCTCACGTCCAGCATGCGGCATTGACACGAGTTAGTACTAAAAATAAACCGGCAATCTTGCTTCACAATTCACCACTACTAAACAAGTTATCGGTCAACACACCCTTCCCAAAATGGCACTGTCAAAACAAAGAAAAGTGGACACGGAGTGCAGAGTTTTCAAGGAAAAATGGACTGAGAATTATTTATTCACAGAAGTGAATGCAAAACCAGTGTGCTTGGTATGTAATCAGCAAGTTGCAGTGTTCAAAGAGTTTAATATTCGGCGCCACTATGAGACTCATCATAAAGACAAGTATGACCACTTGAAAGGACAAATAAGGAAAGACGAGATAAACAAATTGGTGGCTGGTCTGAAGAAACAGCAGTCTACTTTTACGCGCAGCCGCGATATCGCTGATGGGGCTGTAAGAGCCAGCTACATTATTGCCAACGAGCTGGTGCAGGCATCCAAGCCATTTTCTGATGGGGAGTTTGTAAAAACATGCATGCTGAAGGCTGCAGAAGTCGTGTGCCCTGAAAAGCGACCTGCCTTTGCCAATATTAGTCTAACGAGGAACACTGTCGCAGATCGGGTGACAGAACTCTCAAGTGACTTGACAGGCCAAATGAAAGAGAAAATCAAGTCATTTATCGCATTTTCAATTGCAATAGATGAGAGCACCGATGTCACAGATATTGCTCAACTGGCCATATTCGTTAGAGGTGTTGATGAAACTTTGACCATCACCGAGGAGCTGCTTGAATTGGTGCCCATGAATGACACCACAACAGCAGATGACATTTTCAGTGCTTTCGTTGGAGCGCTGGACAAGGTGGGAGCGGACTGGTCCCGTGCCGTGAGCCTGGTTACCGACGGTGCGCCATCAATGGTCGGGAGAAAGGCAGGCGTTGCCACAAAATTCCGTGACAAAGTACAGACCGCAAATGGAGGACAAGAGTTTTGGGCATTTCACTGTATTTTGCATCAGGAGGCGTTATGTTGCAAAACACTGCAAATGGACCATGTTATGAGTGTGGTTGTGAAAACTGTCAATTTCATCAGAGCGCGCGGTCTAAATCACCGTCAGTTTGACACATTTCTCAGTGATAATGTCATTCATGCTGGCCTACCATACCACACTGACGTGCGGTGGTTAAGCAGAGGTGCAGTACTCAAGCGCTTCTTTGAGCTACTAGGGAAATTAGACAGTTCATGGAGAAGAAGGGACGCCCAGTAAAGGAACTTAAATGCAAGGAATGGGTGCAGGATCTTGCGTTTATGGTTGATATTACACAACACTTGAATACACTTAACACTACATTGCAGGGCCGTAACAGAGTTGTCACTCAATATTACGACAGCATAAGTGCGATCCAACGGTGACACCGCGCATTTCTCTTGTCTCACAGCTGTGCGTCCGGAGGCACCGGACCGTCCCGATAATGATTTGGAAAAATATAAAGACAACATAACAGATTTGCTGCGAGAGTTTGAGCAGAGGTTTCAGGTATTCAGTGAACTTGAGAACAAATTTGGCTTTTTTCGCTCGCCATTTACAGTGAAGCCTTCTGATATGCCAGCTGACATTCAACTCGAGCTTATTGACTTGCAGTGCGATTCCGCTATGAAGGATAAATTTGGGTCCGTGGGATTGAATACGTTTTATCAATATCTCGTGCCAGGTTACCCCAAATTAACAGCCATGGCTGCAAAGGTTCTATCCATGTTTGGGACTACTTATCTTTGTGAACAGGTGTTCTCCGTAATGAACAATAATAAAACAAAGCAGCGCTCAAGGTTAACAAATAAACACTTGAATGACATTGTTAAATGTGCTGCTACTCAGGATTTGACACCTAATATCGATACACTTGTGAAGGCAAAAAGATCCCAAGTTTCAGGAGCCAGCAGCAGCAAGTAGACTGCAGGAGTGCAGTGAGAGAGAAAAAAAGTGTGATGACACAAAATTTGTTTGCACTCATGAATACAGATCATTAAAAATAAGATTAATCTGGTTTCATATTAAAGACAATTAATATTGTGCAGTATATATTGTCAGCTTCAGTAGGCCCAGCCTAGTAGTTTGATCTGATGTAGTCTAATCTTATTGCCCATGCACTGCTATAACTTTTATTTTGTATTTCTTTTTTTATTTATTTCAAAGCAGTATGACAATTAAGGCGAAAATATTTTTTTCATAGCTCCCACTTGAGTTTGTTTAGTGTGGTGAGTTGGTTCAGGTGTAAAACTGCATTCACTTAACTGTTAAAATAAACCAGTTGTTAACACATTCACCGCCTAACATGAAATCATTTTTTTTTCCATTGTTTGTGAATAAATGTGTTGTGCTTAGAAAAGATCCCTTGTCATCCGTGATTATAATATGTAGGGTAGGCTACAAATGTAGGCTGAATGATAAAGCATAGTACTGAAAAACAAAGCTAAATATTTGGAGTTGACATTCTTTTACTGATCCGGCCCACCCGAGAACAGAAAGTCTGGATCCGGCCCCAGAGCCAAACTGAGTTTGACACCCCTGCTGTAGAGAGAGACAGAGTATTGTGTACATGCTATAACATCACGGCAACGAGTTTATTCGCGACACATATATTCAGAGCTAAATTATCCTTTCATCAAAACTTGAAATCTCAGTGTTTTACTTGCGGTATGCGGTGACGAGTGACGGTGAATCATAAAGCTAGCTGGCATGTTCAGAGGGTCTTGGAAAAACCCTATGTCTACACTGCGTGATCGCACCATTTTAAAAAAGCAAGACAGGGCTGGGGAGATTAATTTGATTGATGTATGATTTTGCGTGAATTTCAGCTCATTTTAACTACACAACTAAAAACATTTAATTGAGCTGTAATTCAGAGTCTAATCTGTTATCTCTGAGACCAACTCATAGACAGAGTAGCCTATTACGTGTTAGCCGAGCCGAATTTCAAAGAACGAAAATGAGGCGAGAAATATGTGTTAAAATAGTTGCATTTTAACTCATTTTAAATACAGCTTCTGTGAATAAGTATCGGCTGGTAGCCAGTACTACTAGCTTCTATTGCAGCAAGGGGTGCATCAACAAGATGCAAGTGGAATTGTGTACTTTAGCAAACGCGTTGGGGTGAGAAAGCGTTTCTTTCCCTGCTACAACAGACTGAATGAGTAATGCAGCTCTAATGAGACCAAAGTATCCAATACGCTGGGATATTAAACGGTGTTACAAAAGTAAAATTTGGCATATTATACATAGCTAGAAAGCTTATTCTATTGTCTGTTGGATCGATGAAGTGTAGATCAAGCCAGTTTGTACTACAAAGTTCGAGAACACCCAAAGCAACATGTGTGGTATTACAAGCTGACATCTTTTTCTGGAGTAAAACCCGACCAGAAGCTGCTGCACACGTTTTGTTGACGGCGTTGTTGCCCTTTTTAGTACAGTCTGGCTTGTTTGAGAATTCATTCATTCAGTAGGTGAGAGTATAAGCTTTCTAACCATGTATAACGTGTCTAATTTTGGTTTTGGAATATCCGTTTTAGGTCAACCGAAAGTTTTCTCGTCATCGCATTGAATGCATTCACTCTGTTAGCACTAGCATTCAAAGACGCTGCACCTAATGAAACGTCGTCAACGAATTTGCGTAATATCTTGTGAAATACTATTATTATTGAGGATTTCTGGGTATGCCTAAGCCATATGTATGTTGATATACCTAGCTGACAGCGTTTTAATTTGTAATTTTTCATTTGGAATAATTTTTATCGCGTTCATTTCCGCATTCAGCTATATCCTTTCTGGTGGCTAAGTCGCCAGGAAACCTCGTTTGAACAACACAATCCGTGCATGTATGTCTTCGTCAAGGTCTTATCTAAATTGTGATATAAAGCATTTGAGGTTTACGAATGTGTGTTTTCTGTAATTACGACAAAAGGGAGATATGCACCGTATCTGGGTTCTGAATACCCGGTAGATAAACCACTTGAAAATGTAGAGCGGACTGCATCACGTGTGCAAAGCCGACCAATACTGTAACTTCATAATTCACATATGTATGATGTCACAGTCCCCATTCATTTTCAATGGGAAAAATTGGCCACAAAAAGTCATATTTCTCAAAAACCGTGCAGCGAAACTTTCCACAAAGTAATAGCACACGATTCCCAAAGAAGCCGGTCAATTTGACATATGGCACGTGTATGTGGTGTGAAAACTGGGAGGAGTAGCGGTCCAAAAAATGGGTGGAATAATAAATAATATGTGCAATAATAATAGTGTGTTTGCCTAAGGCAACCACACTAATAATATGTGAGATAATAGTAGTGTGATTGTCTAAGGCAACCACACTAAATAGCGAATTTTACAGTAAATCTGCGACTAAATAAATATACAACCTTACCATTGGTTTTATGCGTAGAGATGTCCCTTTTGAGACTGAGTGGTCATATATTGTCTTGGACAATCCGTTTGTGAAATATAGGCTATGCTCATTTGTGATGCCTGGGTACCTTCGGAAATAGCTGTGCATAATACCACACATGTTGTTTATGGCGTTGTCGCCATTTTTAGTACAGTTTGCTTGATTGACAATTCATTCAGTAGGTGAGAGTATATGCTTTCTAACAATGTATAACATGTCTGATTTTGCTTTTGGAATAGCGTTTTATAGGTCAGCGTAACCAAAACATTTTCTTATCATCACATTCACTTACGCATTCACTCTGTGTTACTGTTAGCAGAAAAAGACGCTGCACCTAATGAAATGTTGTCAACGATTTCTCATAATTTCTTGGAAAATACTATTATTATTGAGGACTTCTGGGCATAGCTAATAGCCAAATGTTTGCTGATAGACCTATCTGACATCGTTTTCTGGAGCAAAACATAAGTGGATAGAACTTGATTTACTGTCTCTGTCTCTATCTACTGAACACAGATAAAATGTCATCTATGTAAGTATTACTGCTCAAATAAAAAATATATGTTTATCCCAAAATCAGTATTATTAGTTAGCTTTGTCACATCGAAGCATGGCCCAGGTAGTCATTGACGGAATGTACACGACTGACAAGCCGTCAAACAGGTTTGACAGACTGAATATTTGCCGGATAGGGTTAGTTAGCTAGCTTGCTAGTCAAATGGCTTGGTAGCCGAAGTTGCTAACTGTTTTAGCATACTGGACTACCCAATATAACAAATAAGTGTTAGCTGATTACGCTTTCTGCCAACTAATTATTAGATAGATTTTTTTGATTGATTGTTTATTAGCCACACGGCCAATGCCGGTAGAATTTGTTTTCGGTACAGTGTGTTATGTTATACTCAGCACTATACGCAGCACAATACATAAATGGACAACAGCAGACAATCCACATATTAGCATAACACAATACAGGGGTACAAGTCAACATCACAAAAATAAAAAATTGTACACACAACCATATATAATAGGTGTATGGTAATGCATGTCAGTAGTATGTGAGGAGGGGGCTAGAGGGAGGAGTTCAGAGTCCTGATAGTTAAGGGAAAAAAGCTGTTAGTGAAGCGTTTAGTCCTAGTGGACAATGACCTGTAGCGCCTCCCTGAGGGAAGGAGCTGGAAGAGGTGATGAGCAGGATGTGAGGGGTCGGAGATGATCTTCTTTGCTCGCTTTACAGTACGGTGAGTATTTAGAGATTCAACTGAGGGGAGTGGGTGGCCTATGATTTTGGATGCCTTGTTGACAATCCGCTGTAGTTTTTTCTGTGTTTGACTGTCTGTGCTGCCGTACCATCCTGTAATAGAGGATATGATGATGGACTCGATGATGGCTAAGCAGAACAGAACAAGAAGTTGATGCTTGACCCAGTATTTTTAAAGCTGTCTAAGGAAATAAAGTTGTTGTTGAGCTTTTGCAATGATGTGCACAGTGTTAGTTTTCCACTTCAGGATATTGCTGATGATGAAAGATATATCCTGCAGATGCGCTGGGACGTTTCATCAGTGATGGAACCTGGGGTCATTGGGTGTTTCGGGTCTTTCAACATCAGACACCCTCGCCCAGGCAACCCAGCCGGGGTTGATCAGACCCCAGCTTGCGTCCCACCAGCATTCGCCCACGGATCTGCCCTCTTGATCCAAAGCCACCTAGTGGCCTTCTCCGCAGCTTCAGTAGCGAATCTGATAACCTTCCTCTTTGCCTCCCCGGTGATGCCCAGTAGTGTAAACGCTTTTCAGAATGAATGCCCTGCAAATCCTGGGCAGCCCACCTCCACAGGCTCACAGCAAGTTCGCCAACCTTGCCTTCTACACTCTTCCACAAGCTCCTGGTACTTGGTGCGCTTCCTCTCGTTGGCCTCATCCATACGCTCTTCCCAGGGCACTGTGAGTTCCAGCATGATCAGTTGCTTGGTGAACTCTGAAACGATGATCATGTCTGGTCAAAGCCGTGTTGATGTTATCCGGGCTGGGAACTTCAGCTGCTTGCCCAGGTCCACTTCTAGTTGCCAGTCGGTGGCAGTGGTGAGGAGACCAGACTTTGCTCTAGGTTGTAGGTGGGGCTTCTCTTTGGCTCTTAGGAACGTGATGATCTTTGGCTGGTGGTGGCCCTAGTTGGTGTTGATGGCTGTGGCTACACTCTCAGCGACTATCTCCAAGGGCTTTTGGGCAGCTGCTAAGGAGGTGTTCCAAGGATCCTCTTCCAGAACAACGAGGGCAAGAAGGTGTCTCACTTTTGCCCCAGATGTGAAGGTTTGCTGGACTTGGTAGGACATCATAGACAGCTTGGACTAAGAACCTGATGCGATGGAAGTCTGCTTGCCAGATGTTGGACCAGGTGATCTTTCATTGCAGTACACTTTCCCATCTAGACCATGCTCCTTGCTGTCCCATCCCTACCATCCTGCTGGCTCGTACCTCCTCCACGCCTGCCCGCACTTCCTCCTGAACAAGATGTTGCCGCTTTTTGCCCTGGACGTTGTCAACCCTGGTCACTGGGAAGTAGCCTATGCCTGCACGCCCTGTTGCTACGGACCCCACCAGTGCCTTCTGTCTCAGCCGTGACTCAGCCACCTCCAAAGATTTGTCTGCGCTCCATTTCCTGCCCGTTTGAACCTGGATACCAGCACATACCACTTTTGGATCCCTAGATTCTCTGTACTGGAGGGATTCCCGTATCCGTGACACCATGAACTCTTCAGCGAGGCCACTGATCGGGAGCTGCAGGATGTTACTGGTGCCATAATGTATGTTCTGAGGAATTTAAAAGAGTCGGTGGTGGTGATGTGGTCTCCATTTATTTGTATGGGTATTTTGGGATTTGGCATGCATCGGAAGTCAATAATGAGTTCTTGGGTTTTGGCTGCATTAAGAAGGAAGTCATTGTTTGCGCACCAAGTGACAGCTTGGGCCACCTCAATGCGGTACTGGGTTTCATTATTGTTGGAGATGAGACCTACAATGGTTGTGTCGTCTGCGTATTTGATTGTTTTTACAGAACTGTCCTTGGATGTAAAGTGAGTGGTGTACAGTGAGAAGAGCCCGTGGGAGAGAACACAGTCCTAAGGAGCTCCTGTACTGAGGGTAGGAGGGTGTGAGGTTAGGTTATTAACCTTCACCCTCTGTGGCCTATTCCACAGTAAGCTCCTAATCCAGTGGCATAGGGCTGGGTCAATGTTCATGTCCAAGAGTATGGTAAAGAGTTTGAGTTGGTTGATGGAGTTAAAGGCGGAACTAAAGTCTATAAACAGGGTGTGTGTGGAGGTGTTTGGTGATTCAAGGTGTTACAGGGAAGGATGGAGTGCTATGCTGACTGCATCCTCAACAGACCGGTTGGCTTGGTAGGCAAATTGATATGGGTCCATCAGTGGGAAGGTGCAGGATTTCAAGTATGACAGAATGATGCGCTCAAATGCTTTCATGGCCACAGATGTTAGGACAACTGGTCTGAAGTCACTGAGGCAGGTGATCTTTGAGGACTTTGGCACAGGAATGATGGTAGAGAGTTTGAAGTACTTTGGGACTGTACAGTAGAGAGGTGTTAAATATGTTGGAAAACACTGGGGCCAATCGAGCAGCACAGTGGCTCAGCAGAGCAGGACTGATCCTATCTGGCCCTGCTGCTTTCCTGACGTTCAGCTTCTTGAATGTAGCTCTCACCTCATGCTCCTGAATGCAGAAGGGTGGCATTGGAGTGGGAGTAGGGGGGATGGCTGATGGAATAAGTTTTTCAAACCTTGCATAAAACTCATTTAATTTATCTGGGAGGTTAGGGTCATTATCTGGAGGGGAGCAGGGGCGTTTTTTGTAATCTGTCATGTCCTTAAGACTTTTCCAGATTGATCTGGTGTTGCTGGATGAGAACTGTTGTTCCAATTTTGTTGCATAGCTGGACTTAGCTTTCTTTATTGCAGCACGCAACTTTTATTTGGCTGCTATATATTGATCCCTGTCTCCATTTTTATACGCAGTTCTTTTCTTTGCTTAGGAGGTGTAATTCTTTGGAGAACCAGGGTTTTTTATTGCCATAGAATGTCACTGTTTTGGTAGGGATGCACATCTCCTCGCAAAACTTGACGTTTGTGTCTGTGTCAGTGAGTTTGAGGGAATCGCAAGCTGTACTAAATATATATATAATATATATTCCAATTAGTGCATTCGAAGCACCCTCGTAGCGTTTCAATGGCATCCATGGACCAGGACCTGACAAATTTGGATTTTTTCTTAATGGATTTAAGCTTTTGTCTGTATTTTGGTATGAGGAGTAACACAGCGTGATCGGACTTCCCCAGTGGAGCCCTCGGGAATACACGGTAAGCATCCGGAATTGAGATGTAGCAGTGATCCAATGTTTTGTTTTCTCTGCTGTGGCAAGTGGCTTGTTGCTTGTAGTTGGGAAGTTCGGGGGACAGGTTTGTATGGTTAAAATCACCTAACACGATGACAGACGTGTCAGGGTTGGAGTTTTCAACAGAGGAGATATGTTGCGAAAGTTCGCTAATGGTTGGTTAAGTAGGCTAAAGGAAATATTAAAAATGACTTGGCTACCAAAAAAATACTTCAGAGGAGCATTATTTTATGGTCGATCAGTGCAGCTGTACATAGCACACGCCATAATGAAATCATTATACGAAATAGGATGTCTGCATTTTCTGACTTCGCATAAATAACAGGTGGACGATGAGTCAGACTCGGAGCATAGACTGTATAAAAACAGGTTTGTTGCCATAGCTGACCAACTTCCTGTAATTTCAAGCATCGGTATCACATGACCAATGGAGCATAACTTGATTGGCTGGATGTTGGTTCGATCTGAGACAGAATCGATTTCTTATCCTTGGTATCCCGGATGTTTAATCTGAATTTTTAAACTCAAATTTTGGGATCTGAATTTGGCCCATCAAATTTGAGCAACTTGAATATATATTATTAGAATTTTTTTAAACTTGAATTTTTGATTCTGAATTTGTGAAAATTGAAAAATAAAACTGAAAATGAGTTATTGAAAATTTGAAGAGTTGAATTCAGAGGCAAAAAATTCAGTGCTAGAAATTCAAAGGCTTTTAAATTTCTAAATCTGGTGAGACAGATTTACTTCCATAGGTGTCCACATACTTTTGGAGTGTATATGTTTTGTAGTGTATGTTGCCATATGGCAACACTAGGTGATAGAGGATTCATTTTTTATAGCCCCAATTATACACCGGCATCTAAAAATGGCATTCTCTTAAATTATTGCTCTGACATTACTCTGATTCAAGGTGCACTACTCCAACACCTACACTGTTGTCAAGCGTAGACTCTTCGCACTTTAATGCAAAAAACCCATCTCGATTGGTAAAACTAAATAACAAAAAAAAATAACAAAGCAGATCCCTTCCCCAAAGGAGGGCTGAAACTGACACCGCAGGTTGATGATTATATTTTGTAATCAATTAACTGTCTGAAACAAGTCAAACAACAGGTAATAACTAGTGATGACATTGATATCACTAAAATCCCCCTCTGACCCCTAAGCAATCCATCTGCTCTCTTTGTATACAGGCTAGCAAAAGTAATTATTCATTGTCTTATTTCCATTGAGCTGAAAGCATTTTTATGAGCAACTGAAAATGAGCATTTATATGCATGTAAATAGAATGTCAAATGCTAAAAGTGCGGTTTTTCTAAAAAAGCTGCTTCTTACCATACAAAGAGTGAAAAAATACCCCCATTAGACATCCCAGGGCTGAGTAAATGACCTAAAAACAAGCAATTACTAGTGCATGAGTGGAACCTTAACGCACGCTTTATTGGAGCTTTATTTATCTGCAAATGCTTTCCATTAAAGACTCTGTGGTAGTGATATTACTGTAAATCATTTATGATTGTAGATCAGAGCACTTAGAAACAATTAAACCACTTGGATTTACCTCGCTAAGTGAATTTTGTGTGATAACTAACCATCATGAACACGTTGTGTACACAGCTCTCCAAAAGGACAGCGTTTGACTGAAATAGTCAGGCTTAGTCAGGAAACAGAGAATGTGTAAATACAGTATTTGTTTTGCGTGGTTTCAAAGGGTACCACCCTCAATGGAATTAGCATCTGGAAGTGGAATATGACTGGGAAAAAAAGACATACACAGTATTCCAATTTGCAGGTTTGCTGCCATTTGGAGAGATTTTAGGGAGATATGTACCGTATATAATTTTGGAGATAATGGGATTTATTTAAGATGGGGGATTCTTACAAAAACCCCTGGATTTGAGTGGGGTTTAAGTGGTTAAATATACCATTTTATATATTCTCCACGTATATGTATTATTTTCTATACTCCATTCAATTATTTTCAGTCAAAAAATGAAATCATCTGAAATATTTTGGCCCCAAAATTTATTAAAATTCTACTTTTGATGAGAAACGCCTGAACAAACCTCATACGCAGATGGAGAAAGGAAAAGCATGACCAAATAACAGTAAACATCAATAAAACAAAATATCAGCTGAACAAAGAAGCATGTTAGAGAAGGAGGTATGGGAGAGGGATAACAGAAGGAGGGAAAGGGATGGAGTGAGAAAATTCTCTTTGGGGGAGGTAAAGAAAGATGAAGGAAGACATGGGAATGGCAGAACAGACATTCTATTGAGCAAAGAGAGAGGGTAGATGTAAGGTTGGATGGACAGAGGGAGGCAGAGGGAGGCAGGGAATGGGAAAGAGAGAGCCATCCTTTTTTTCACTTAAGGTCGATGAAGCGAATGTCCATGATAAGGAGGGTATGTCGGGGGAGGGGCCTGGGAGCTGGTGACAGCACAGTCATCACCTGGGCCTGAGTGTCCACAGCAGTCACCACGATGAAGCCGCACACAGGACTCTCCAGCACTCCTCTGCGGCCAGCCCTGCCACCTTCCCCACCCTCATCCTCCACACAGCTCACGCTCAACACGTGATGCGTTAGGTCCCGTCCTGGGGTCACGGGAACCAGCTTCAGCTGTGTGTCGTCCTGAGACATGCCCAGTGGCAGGCAGGAGTCTGGGATGGAGGGAGCCCCGATCTTATAGATACGCACGTCTGAAAAACGCACATCGAAGGCGTGGGGGTAGAAGGAGGCGCCGCGGAAGCCATAGAAGTACTCGCGGATCTTCTCATCGCGCGTGTCGCGGCGGCAGGCCTTGGATCGCTCCACCACGCCACCGGACTTGGGCAGCAGCACCACACGAACAAAGTGTGGCAGGTCACGCTTGAGCTCGTTGTAAAGCCGCTCCTGGTCCAGAACCAGGACCACGTCCACCTCGAAGGCAGAGGCGCAGTGCACCAGAGCCTGGTACCCAGAACTCTTCACCCAGCCGCACGTGTTAATGATGCAGCCACCCACACTGGCTCTGCGGTTCACCTCACAGCGCTGGGAGAACACCTCCGCCAGGCATGACGTCAGCTATGGGGGGGGACAGACAGAGAGGGGGTGAGATGGGGGAGAGAGAAAGAGTAAGATGGGAAGAGAGAGAGCGAGGGGGAGAGAGAGAGAGAGATTACCTGACCTTGTTGAAGAGGTTGATGTTAGTTCTTGATTGGCTTTAACCTTGTTGTAAAGTCTGATGTTTCTAGTGTGGTTCTAACCTTGTTGTATTTTTTAATGTTGGTTCCAGTTTGCTTCTAATCTTGTTGTGGAGTTTGATGTTGGTTCTGATGTGGTTCTAACCTTGTTGTAGAGTTTGATGTTGGTTCCGGGGGTGGTGGAGCCAAAGTGGTACACCAGAGGGGCCTGAACCGAGAAGCCCTCCTCCACGTCTGCGGGACGCTCGATACACAGTGCGGACACGGTCCCAGGAACAGATACCTGTAACAGTGGCGAGATTGACAATCATCTACAACCATGATGCATCAGACATTGTGTCCATCAATAGCACGGCCCACAAACATAACTCTAGCCTTTAAACATAACCCACTCTTCCCGCAAACAAAACATATCCCGATTTAGCCCCCCAAACATACCCCACTTTACCCACAAACATGCCCTGCATTGCCCCCAAACATATCCTGCACTAGCCCCCGAAATTAATCCGCGCTGCCTACAAACATATGCAGCTCCGCTACAGCACCCTGCTGTAGCCCCCAAACGTACTCCGCTCTGTCCCTAAACGTACCTCGCTTTGGCCCCAAATGTGCGTCGCTCTACCCCCAAACGTATCCTGCTTAGTCCCCAAACATACCCTACTCCACCCTGTCATATGTAATTCACCATTTGGCCGTTCTCAGCCATAGGAAGCTTCAAAGCACTCGGCCAGCATAGCCTGGATATAAGACACAGAGCAGGATCTGGGGGGTACCCACATTTGAGGTGTGAATGTATGTGTCTGTGCTTGAGTGTGGATATGTAGGTGTGTGTGTCAACAGGGAGGCCTGGGAAATCTCATGTTGGCAGTCCTCATACTCATACAATTATGTACTTTAAAAATAGCTTAATACACCTATAGGTACCATGTTACACATTTTGGTCAGGTTATACCAAAATAAAACAGAAGTAAAGGTGTCACTGCAGACTTTGTAACTTGGTTTACTTGTTGCCTGTGCTGGTCTCATTACATAGTAGCTCACTGACATAATGGCCAAAGCTGTCTCTCCCAAAATTACCCGAGAACCCTTAATATTTAATGTCACCATAATGCTAACTAGGAGTTCAATTTACCTATAACCTTAAAAAAAAGTGTTGTAGTTTGGCCTGAACCCATAATAATATATAAAAGGGAAGAAATCAGTACTTTTAATTAGCGGTCAGCTTATAACAGTTAGTTGAAAGTGGGCATTGGAGTCCTTTATCTAGGTCAGGCATTCTACATTTCATTTCTGGTCTTTTTGGAATATTCTGCTGCCTTTGGTTTTTTGAATTTCTGTCTTGACACATTCTTGGGTTACTTTGGGACAAACATGCTGTGGTTTGATATTTTCTTTAATTCATTCATTCTGTGACAGTAACCTGTCCATGTCTGTAACATCTGTTAATTGTTTAAGGTAGTAGAAACTCGTTGTTAAATTAGACGTGATTTCATTTCTTCATTTTAATCTGGTTGCAAGTTGTACATTTTGATAAAGGCTGATCCAACAGTTTGCTCTGCCTATCAATGAACTTGACGATTTAATTATTAATTGATATCTTTGATAATGTTAGCTTTTAAAACTGCTGTATTTGGAAAATTAAACACATTTTACTGAATCCTTCCTTTACTGACAGCCCACAAATGTAGCCCACTCTGCCCCCAAACGTACCTTGTGCCCCAGGACACAAATGTGCCCTGGGGTACAAACGTGCTCCGCTCCAATCCCAAATGTACCCCGCTCCGCCCCCAAATGTACCCCTTCTCCATCCACCAACGTGCCCCACTCTGCCCACAAATGTATCTGACTCTGCCCAAAAAGGTGCCCAACTCTGACACCAAATGTGCCCCACCCAGCCCCCAAACCTACCCTGCACTGCCCCCAAACATACCCCGCTCCACCCCCAAATGTACCCCGCTCTGTCCCACGTCCAACTCCACCAGGGTGGGTCTCCTGCCCAGCCTTACAGCGTAGTTCAGGAGCAGCCGGCACACCGTCGACTTCCCCACATCTGTGGGCCCCACTACCATCACCTGGGAAATAGAGAGAGATACAGCTCCAGACACATATACTCACATGCACACACACACTCTCACATGACATGCACACTGCAAACACACACATACTCTCTCTCCCTCTCTCACACACACATACACACACACACACAAACATACAGTACAGGCCAAAGGTATTAGGTCACCTGTGGTTTTGTTTTGTTAAAAAAAAAAACCTTAATTAGAATTCAGTTAATATATTTAATATATGTGCATTTATTTAATAGCAAACCAAAGTCTAAACATTTTTGTTTTCACCTGCAATAACACAAGATGAGGTTTACTTGAAAATCATCTAAGACACGACTTCCCTCCTTTGGCTTTAATTACAATTAAAAAAATTATTGGAAGTCTATCTAATCATTTTGCTCATTGGGGGTGTGTGGCAGGTGCAGTGAAATCTTATCTAGTTTTTTTACACCCACAGGTAGCCGAACACCATTTTTTTCCTGGTCTTCTGTTAACATTACTGACCATCAGCTGGAACTTTGAGTGTGTACTGAACACTCCACCTGGAAATCTTTTTGCCAAAATGTTCACTTGGCCGCACATCTAATCCTAAGGCCTTCTTTGCCTTAAAGCTTATTTTAGGTGCACTACAGACTAAAGGTGTTAGGCTACCAGGGTTTTTTTTAAATTTTTTAAATTAAAGTAGATAAGATTTCACACAACTGAATTACCCTCCACCTCCCTCCCACCCATCCACCACCCGCTTTGCAAAATGACTGAACAGATTTACAATAATTAATTGTAATTAAAGCCAAAGGAGGAAATTGAGGAAAGTTGTGTCTAAGATTATTTTTAAGTAAAAGTTGTCTTTTTGTTATTGTAGGTAAAAATGTTTGTACTTTGGTTTGTTGTTCAGTAAATCTGGATTTTTTAACTGAATTCCAACTATTACTACTCTGCAGTGCACTCCCAATCTAGGATCACTTGTACCCTCCTGTATTCTTGTAGCACTTTCATGTTACACATGTACCTCCATCTAGCACTTATATTGCACTCGTATCGTTACCTTGATGTTGTATCTCATTGTCACCCCTCCTAGTTTGACTTAACATTACTTTCAGACCCAGACTATGCTTACTGTGTGAACTGGACTTACTGTGTTCATGGTGTATAGAATCTTAAATATATCTTTCATGTGATCTATTTTAAATACTAACTGGTCATAAGACAGCATGTAAGTTTCTGCTATTGCTGCCATAGTCCTTGGAGCGTGCTTTACAGCCAATAGAAACTGAAAAAGGTTCTCTTCTGCATTGCAGAGGCATTAGAATACCGAGATGTCCAGTGCTATTCGTACCGTTGCATTTAACCATATTAATTCAACAACTTATTTAATTGAACATTGCATGTTCCTGGCCCAGGGAAGTCCCAAAGAAGATTTAAGGTTGTAGGAAAATATTAAGCTTATTACTGTCTAGCTGTAACTACCTTGTATTTCAGCTTTGAAGCATAAAGCGATCTACCGCCTAGCTGTCACTAACTCGAAATTTGTAAATGTATAAAGCTTGGTACTGTCTAGCTGCTGTTACTTCCTTAACTCAGCTTGCGTCCAGTATTGGTGCCTAACTCAGACAGCCACTCTAACCAAAGCCAACAGGTGGTGGTGTAATTTCCCAGTACTATAGTTTAGAAGTGTTAGTTTAGAAGTGCGAGGTTATGAGCGTGAACAATTCACTCCATTTAAGCTTGGACCAGTGCACTCACCCTGAGCCACTGAAGCCCATAGGTAAACCTACAGAGAGGAGTTATTTAAGCTTGAAAGTGAACGGCTCTTGCTGACTATCTAATGATTCTTTGAAATGTCTTTCTCAGGCTAAGAGTTGATCACTCTTTTCCACCACCACATGCAGATGGAAAAGCAGGGTCTCTCTCTGACTCTGTTATTTCTAACCATCTTTCAATCAGTGACTTAAGGTATGATTGTTCAGATTTGTCTGAATACTCCACCAGAACTTCATCTGTCTGGTCTCTTCAGCACAGGGAGGAGCAGAGCAAAGCTCTATTCTCCCACCTTTCTGCTCATCAAGCAGAAAGACTTCCATCTTCAGCTTCTTGTTCTTCTCTGCCACAGGAGAAAGAATTATCCGCTTTTAAATGGTAAATGGACTGCATTTATATAGCGCTTTTATCCAAAGCGCTTTACAATTGATGCCTCTCATTCACCCATTCACACACACTCACACACCAACGGCTGCCATGCAAGGTACCAATCAGCTCGTTGGGAGCAATTAGGGGTTAGGTGTCTTGCTCAGGGACACTTCGACACGCCCAGGGCGAGGGATCGAACCAGAAACCCTCCGACTGCCAGACAACCGCTCTTACCTCCTATGTCGCCCCTGTTTTACTTATCCCTCCAAAGAGGGGACTAGAAAGTCTTCAGACTTTCCTTTTACAGTTCCTATCCACCGTAAAGGTGATTAGCATCTGTCAGCTTTGGCCACTCAGCCAGAGAGATTACACAAAGCCCAACAAGGAACACAAAGATCAGTGTCACCTCTTCCATACAGGCAGACTCAGAAGACGTCGGACTGTTTTCGCTTTGAGAAGCTTGAGGTATTTGCTAAGGATTTAGAATGGTATGATCCTGACAATCCAGATCATAAAATTGAAGACTATTTACGAGAGACTGAACACAATCTCTCTGACTTGACCCATGCAACACAATGGGAGAAAACCCGGCTGATCTGGAAGACTCTCTAAGTCTGTTCGCACTTTCATAGAGTCTCAACCAGCTTTGTGATGCCTTGAACGAAGAATATTGTTCGTTTGCTGATGAGACATCTTCAACAATCGCAGCCATCCAGGTAATCCATTACCGTTATGAGCACCCTCGTGAGTATTACAGATGCTTGAAGTGTGCATTCTTTCAGGGCAAGAACAAACCTGACTTAGAAGAAGCACCTGCTGTTGTAATTATCTTAATATAGGTGAATAACATTGCTTAATATAGTCTTATCAATAAAGATTTCACATGGTTGACTAAACCGAAGTTCCTAACATTTCTGATAGTTGCAGCAACTTGCAGCGCTGACTGATGGGATAAAATCATCTCATCCAGTGAATGCACGTGACCTGTCACTCACAATTTCGCTGACAAGTACAGAGACTTGAGATAAAATCAAGATGGAGCTTGTTGGCAAAACCAACGTTGTGTCGCCAATTTGGACCCATTTTGGATTTAAACCGAATGAAGACGGAGAACACAGATGATTCAGATAAACCAGTTTGCCAAATTTGCAATACAACAACACCCGTAAAACAATCTAACACAACAAATCTGAGAAATCACCTCAGAACTAACCACCCAAGCGAATCTGCTCAACTTGGACTTACATCCGAAGCTGCTACACCATCTACATTTGGCCAGGCGCAGCTGAGTGTGGCCCAAGCATTTTGCCCGAGGGGTGAAATATAAGTGGGACAATGACAAATGGAAAAGCGGTAACCAAATTAATTCAACGGTCGCAGTCAGAAAGACAGGCAATGCCGGTCTGTTTCATTTCGTTTTAACATAGCCTATTGTGTTTAGCACTGTAAAAATAAACATTTTACTTATTTGATTTATTCCAAAATGTTTGGAAATGTTAAATCTTTGTTCTGTTTAAAGAAATAAGTGTTAATAAAGGGTTCATTCTATTCTACTTATGCTGCCTTTTTGTAAATAGAAAGACCGTTGGTTTGACCAAAATAAATTCATTTGATTTAATTCGACTGTCGCTAATTGAAAGCACATTTTCATCTCTCTTAACAGGCAATCCGCTTGTTAAGTCTGACGTCAGGCGTGACAATTGCCATTTCCGGGTCCAAACGCTCCTTCAGATCCCGAACCTGTGAACCTTTTCACGATCACTTGCTTCTTTAGTGAGGCACCATTGAGGGTTAAAAAGGGTCTAAATTCTTTCAACTCCAATAAAATCAATGCGCTACAAAATCCAGCATTCTAAAGCAATTAAAACAGCAACATTATTCTTTCGATTTTGAATTGTTGTTACATCCCCTCCCCTTTGCAATGTCCAATTTCGGAATAGATCGCAACGTTGAATCACAGTTCTAGTTACTTCATTTAGGGATGCCAACCATCCCACAAAATACAGAATCGTCCCTTGTTTGGACAGTAGAATAGGCGTTCCGTATTTAACTCATGGCTACGGGACGCATTTTTATCGGTATCTTTGTGAACGATTCCGTTTGTAGTAACCGCTGTTTTGAATACAATTCAATAGTTAGCTAGCTAGCCGGCATAAGCATGCTGTGAGATCATTCTGACCTAAAACCCAGAATTTTAATATTGGCTAGGTGACAAGTGACGGCGAACCTATCATAAAGCTAACTGGCATTCAAACCTGGTTTCAGAGTGTCTTGGAAAAATGCAATGTCTACACTGCTAGACCGCAACATTTGAAAAAGCAATTGAGTTATGGTTTCATGTAGTTTTCTTAAATAATGTAATGGCAAAAATGACCAAAATGGGTGCTAACTGTATGGTATAAAACAAGGAACTATTTTTTCTTGATAGATGGATTTGATGGACGAGATTTTCTCGTTGGTTTCATAGAATTAACGACCAGAGGTTTTTGCTTAACAACGGTGCAAATAGTAGAACTACCATTATTTTCCAATAACGGGACAGCCCGTCGTGGTTAATTCCTTACATATAATACAGTGGTAAGAATATATGGTAGCAGGTGCATAGTAATGATAAACTGTAATGTAGACAGGTTGTGCACTAATGTAGATGCATAATGAGAACTGATAAGGACAGGTAAGAACAGGATGTAAACAGCTACCTAACGTTAGCACCCACTGGCGCCAAACTTTGTTTTTCTTCATTCATTTAATAATTGTAACAATTAATAATCAACTTATGCTGCCTTTTCGTGAACGCCCTCCCCAAGACGAGACGATTATGCTGATCTATTTGATTACCTGGGTGACGATAATCGGCAGCAAAAATTCCATGAACATCACAACCCTAGCACCGGCCTTTAAGTTCCTCGTCCTACACAATCTCCATCCTTGTGTACGCATGCAGGTCACCCTCACAACCCGTCAGGGTAACCCTCCAATGCAGGAAATTACTCGGATGGCTTGGGAGATTGTTGTTCATCCCAGTGAAGAAAAGGGGGAAAGCAAGACTTCCCACTTGAAGCCTACAGGCTCAAGTGTTGTTGCTGGGAAAACCCTCAGTTCACACGCCGCACAAGACCCTCAGAAGGATACACTGAGCAAATACTGTGTCCATCGTAACCACAGTGACTATAGATCCAAAGGTAAAGGCAAAAGGCCTGATTCAAACCTTGGATCTATAGTCACTGTGGTTACGATGGACACAGTATTTGCTCAGTGTATCCTTCTGAGACCAGAAAAGGGTTGAATTTCACTCCTCAGATTCCTTAGCTGACTTTCCCACAACACCGTCTGACCACCCCAGCATTTTATCAGATGATGGTTGAGACATCTCTCATTACCTCTCTGATTCTGAATATGGCTACTCCGAGACACGAATCAAGAGGACCTTCAACCCAAGAAACTACAGAGCATGCTTCCCGCATTCATAGAAACAAAGTAGCAACAACTGCAGTCCCCAACCAAGGGGGGTGGTGCATGACAGGTTAAACAGGTTTACTGGCAAGAGTTAGAATCCTAAAATGCATGCCTTCCAATAGTTAGACCCATTCTGCTGTTTGACCTTAATAAACAAGAAAGAAAACATATCACTCAAAA
Source organism: Anguilla rostrata (assembly GCF_018555375.3). Classification (NCBI taxonomy): domain Eukaryota; kingdom Metazoa; phylum Chordata; class Actinopteri; order Anguilliformes; family Anguillidae; genus Anguilla; species Anguilla rostrata. Next base: position 30,660,548 of record NC_057939.1, on the reverse strand, counting down.
TTGCTAAACCATCACCGCGGTTTAATCTTCGTAAGTACACTTAGAACACTTCCTTGGTAGTGCTGCCTAAGTGCTCTCATATTTAGATAGTGTGCTGCTTAGTACCACTGATGCAAACCACAACATAAGACATGTTCTAATGTTTCACAAGTATAGTAAATGAGATCACAATATCAAATGACCATCATGATACAGCCATTAGGACCTTTCAGTCATTTAAACACTAAGGGGACACCCGTCTGAAGGGACTAAAACCAGGTCTGCCTGGACCAGGCTAAGTCATTACACTCTAGTAATCTAAATGTCATCTGTTCCGTAATGCACCTACAACATGGCGCTTTCGGTCCTCTCCAAAAATGGCTACATCACATCTGGTGCAGACCGGATACTTTCCAACATCTTAACTGAACACTTCTAACACTCGCTGGCCGACTAACTAACCCTGATGCATAGACCTACATTCATTGGTTATTTTGTTTTGTGCTACCATCTATCTTCACTGTCATATTTTGTTTATTTCGACATAGATTTATTTAAGCTTTTGTGTACTATATCAGATTTTCTGTGGATCAAAATTTTACATACACTTTTTTAGTATTTGGTGGCCTTTTAATTGCTTAACTTGAATCAAATGCTTGGGGTATCAAATGCTTCCACAAGCTTCTCACAATACTAAGCCGGAATTTTTGCCCATTCCTCCTGACAGAACTGGTGTGACTCAGTCAGGTTTGTGGGCCTCCTTGCTTGGACATGCTTTTTCAGTTCAGTCCACAAATCTTCTATGGGATTCAGGTCAGGGCTTTGTGATGCCCACTCCAATACTTTCACTTTGTTGTGTTTAAGCCATTTTGTTACAACTTCTGCAGGAGGACCAAGTTGCAACCAAGTTTTAACTTTCTAGCTGATGCCTTGAGATGTTGCTTCAGTTTTTGCAGATGCTCCTCCTTCCTCATGATGCCATCTATTTTCTGAAGTGCACCAGTCCCTTTTCCAGCAAAAAAACCCCACAACATGATGCTGCCACCCCCATGCTTCACATTTGGGATGGTGTTCTTTGGATTAAAAGCCTCACCATTTTTCCTCCATACATAGTGCTGATCATTATGGCCAAACAGTCCAATTTTTGTTTCATCTGACCAGAGAACACACTTCCAAAAGGCTAGGGCTTCATCCTGATGATCACCTGCAAACTTCTTTCTGGCTTTTTTATGCTGGTCTTGGAGTAGGGGCTTCTTCATTGCGCTAAAGCCTTTCATGCCATGGCGATGTAGGATACTCTTAATGGTGGATGTAGATACTTTGGTACCTGATGCCTCCAACTCCTTCACCAGTTCCTTTGTTGTTGTCTTGGGGTTCAGTTGAACCTTTTAGACCAAAGTTCGTTCAGCTCTGAGAGTTCATTTGTGCCTCCTTCCTGAACGATGCAGAGTCTGTGTGGTCCCAAGATTTTTATATTTGCAAACAATTGTTTGTACAGATGCTCGTGGTACCTTGTTTATAAATTGCTCCTGAGGAGGAACCGGACCTGTGGAGGTCCACAATTTTTTTTCCTGAGGTCTTGGCTGAGGTGCTTGGATTTTCCCATGGTATCAAGGACAAAAAGGCAGGGCTCTAAAGGTAGGCCCTTTAATACAGCCACAGGTGACAATTAACCACCAATTAACTAATTATGTAAATTCACCAATCAGAAGCGTCTAAAAAGTCATTACATCAATTTCTGGAATCTTCCAGACTGTTTAAAGAGACAGTCAACTTGGTGTATATAAATTTTCGACCCACTGGAATTCTGATATAGTGAATTAAAGCTTAATTAGAATAATATATAATAATTAGAGAAAGACTGAATGTAGCCAAATTTATGGTTGGATGTACATAACTGTGCTAATGATTGTGTTTCAATGATTAATTTAAAAGCTCCTTGTGTTACCATTCTCTTGTAGTTGGCTCTATTTTAAATACTAACTGGTCATACCACGGCATGTAGACACCAATAGCTATTCAGTTACCCTTTGTCTGTTTTGTACGCTTCATGGGCCATTGTTTTATCACTAGCTTTATCTAGTTTCAAAAACCCCTCCATTCATACGCTCCATTTAGTTCCTTTGTTCTCCGTGAACACGTGTCAGCGACCCCACACGCAGGAACACATCCACACACGTGCACACATACACAACACCCACACACATGTGCACTCACATAGTTTGTTGTACATTCTAGTAGTGAATTGTGCATTGCCCCTTTCGGTACTTTTGTTCAATAAACTATTATATTTCAAAGGTTGTCAGTTTTGATATTACTCTTGTGTTGAATTGAGTGAGCTGCCACTAATTAAAAGAACTTTGTAGAATACCTTCACCTCTTAGCTGAATCATTTATATTAATTTGGCATTGGCTGAATATATATTATATTATTATTTGGTTAAGATGAACTATTAAAGAGTTATTTTAATAATAATTTAATTACTTATTCAAGTTGCCAATTTGTAGTTTGTATATTTAATTTATGAGACTGATTATTACATGCTGGCGCCATCTGTGAGGATATAGATGTACACATTCTTCATTTTGGTGCACCACTATGAGAAGTAGCAGCATATCCCCTACAATGCCCATGAATCACTGTTACATAATGGGTATTGTACCTTATCGGACCTGTGTTTTGTACTTGTTCCAATGACCTTCGGTATGCACTTATTGTACATCGCTTTGGATAAAAGCATCTGCCAAATAAATGAAATTCTTCCATACCAAATTTTATTTTTTTATTTTTACTACAGATGGCCTAATACTTTTGGCCTATACTGTACATACACACACATACCCACAAGCAAGAAACCATACACACGCGCACACACTCTCTCTCACACACATACATACTCGTACCCCCCATACACACAAACACATACCCCCAATAAACATGCACATACATGCTTGCACACACTCACCCTTGGTCCTCTCTCATTGTCTCTCTCTGCCTGCTGTCTCATCTGCTCCAGAGCGGCATGTGTGTTCAGGTACAGAAGCATGGGCGTATCCCGGGAAACATATGCCACCTGGGGAATGGGGGAGGGAGAGAGCAAGAGAGAACACTGTTAATCTCTGTGTAGGCTAGTTAGTAATAGCCAGTGCTGATGGAGAGCACTGTAAAACTCACTTGCACTATAACCTGGGTCACTGTGTGCACGTTTTTTATATCATCAATATCCAGTGAAAACTTTGTGTCTCAAAAAATGGAATTCTGAGGATCATTAAAAACCTCTCGTTCTTGTTTTCCTCTTATCCCCTGAGGTAAGAGGAAAACAAGAACAGGTTAATCACACAAAATCTGGAACAGCCTTTATTCCTTTTACTTACTACTGAATTACAGGACAATTACAGTACAAAGAACAGGAGAACTTTAAACAATTTAAAAAATAACAACAAGGAAATGGCTATTGGAGAATTTTGCATGACAAATTGTATCAGACCCACTGGACCCCAGTGTTGCTCGGGCAATGGCTTGCCACACCTCAGTCTTCCCGGTCAGAGACACACTGCAACCCTGCCAGGTGAAGACAGCAATCTTGGACCCGGGCCCAAAGGTGTACTTCTTGTTGCGGTTCAGTTCAGAGCCAAAGACCTCAGCCATCCCAGACAGCAGCTCAAGCTGTGCTCTTTCCCCGACCTCCACCTCAAAACGCAGCTCTGTCTCCTTCTCCAGCTCGAACCGCACCCCGCCACTGCTCGAACTCCCCACCCCGCCTGTTCCTTCATCCCCTGCCTTCTCAGGCCCATCTGCTGCCATCACCTGCATTGCAATGAGACACCAGCAACAGCCATTATCGCATAGTAATGTAACAGGAACAGCAATGCCTTGTCGACATAGTAAGTTGTGTGACGTCACCAAAAACTTTAGACTGATGTTGCTGGGAGGCTTATAGTGCTAGCTACGAGTTTTGAAATTTAAGTTTGTAAAATCCGCAATAACAACATACTTCAGAGTACAAGTAGCTTAATACGGAAGGTAACTGAAAATTCACTATCCGTTACGATCTGGCATAATACACGTATTGGCATCCCAGGATCATTTATTGTACAGTGCATTAGTCTATCACGTAGCTACAACAAAAACACAAAAATAATAAACTAAAAAACCGTGCATGACCGTGAAGATATGGAATTATTCGCGCTATCTGCGCTTCTGAAAAAAAACTCCCCAGTGTTGTCTTGCAACAAAATTGATGAGTGTTCCCTCAATCATACAAACCGCAACGTTACAAAAAAGCCTAAATTACACTAAAACAACGAAACGTGTTACGCTTTATAGATATCAAGCCAAATAAGCCAGGTGGCTAAATTAGCCAACACAGTAGCACTGCTGAGTACAACATAGCTAACATTAGCTGGAACACATGAAGCGAAACGTCAGACAAATGTATAAATAATTTAAGTGATCAATAAATACAGACACAATTTTACACAACGACAACAACGAATTATGTCGATGCCTCACCGTTTACGGACGTAACGTTTACTAGCCGTTGTAAATATGTTAAACGTATGCGCACCAAGCATAGGTACCCAGGAAGAATCAAACACAGATGACGAACACGCTCCGAACGAATTTCCATCCCGCAGCACAGGATAAACGTCACTGGGACATGAACCAATAACAAAGAGCAAGGAAAGAAGGTTACTTCTTCTTCTTCTTCTTCTTCTTCTTCTTCGGTGTTGTTTACCGGCAGCTTGCATCCTTGAAAGTTGCATTCTTCTTCTTCTTCTTCTTCTTGTCAGTTTTCGGCAGTGTAGACGCAAATAGGCGTATTACTGCCCTCCACAGGATATAAATTTAACAATTGCAGCTCATACTCTCATATACAGCCCTGACTCATGCAGGAACTGTAAAACTGTATTGGTGATCAGCTGGTGGTTCTCGCTTTGGCCAAAAAAAGATTTAATGGATGAATGCAACTACTCCTAGGTCTGACAATCTCTTATAGAAAGTTTCCCTCTCTGCTTTATACTTGCCACACTCCAGGAGAGCATGCTTGACTGTTTCTGGGTTTCCACACTCACATAGTCCTGTTGGATGTTTTCCTACAATGTGCAAGTAATAATTTAACCCACAATGTCCAAGCCTCAGTCTGCTAATTTTAACTGAATCTCTTCGGGTTCCAGACCAACAACTGGGTTTTTTAATCTGAGGATGAAAATAAAAAGTGTCTTCCTTTAGTCTCCTTTTCCCATAATCCCTGCCATTCTCTTTCAACACCCTCCTTCATTTTTCCTCTAAGTTCCACCCTTCCCAGGGATATATTTAGGGGTCCAAGCAGCGAAGCTGGTGGAACCCTATTGTTTTTGTTAGGATTATTATTAGGGGTCCAAGCAGCGAAGCTGGTGGAACCCTATTGTTTTTGTTAGGATTATTAGGGGTCCAAGCAGCGAAGTTGGTGGAATCCTATTGTATCTGTTAGGGGTCCAAGCAGCGAAGATGGTGGAACCCTATTGTATCTGTTAGGATTATTCTTATTAGGGGTCCAAGCAGCGAAGCTGGTGGAACCCTATTGTATCTGTTAGGATTATTATTATTAGGGGTCCAAGCAGCGAAGCTGGTGGAACCCTATTGTATCTGTTAGGATTATTCTTATTAGGGGTCCAAGCAGCGAAGCTGGTGGAACCCTATTGTATCTGTTAGGATTATTATTATTAGGGGTCCAAGCAGCGAAGCTGGTGGAACCCTATTGTATCTGTTAGGATTATTATTAGAGGTCCAAGCAGCGAAGCTGGTGGAACCCTATTGTATCTGTTAGGATTATTCTTATTATTAGGGGTCCAAGCAGCGAAGCTGGTGGAACCCTATTGTATCTGTTAGGATTATTATTATTAGGGGTCCAAGCAGCGAAGCTGGTGGAACCCTATTGTATCTGTTAGGATTATTCTTAT